>NW_017253377.1:23616-25390 GCF_001642045.1 Paraphaeosphaeria sporulosa | reverse complement strand
AGTTCTATTATAACCCTTTATACTCTAGTCTTAGACCTAGGTTATAACGTTATATTAGGGTCCTAAAGTTTAGGATCTTAAGTAGAGGGTAGTATAACCACTCCTAACCTACTACTTAGGCTTATTTAAAAGAGTAATTCTACCCTCTTCCTCTTCTCTTCTTCTTAACTTCTACCCTCTTTCTTTATTCTACTAGTATTCTAGTATACTTTTATTACCTCTCTACTTACTTCTAAGCTTCTTTTACTATAGTTTACTCCTTCTTTATAAATTACTATCTCTACCTCTCTTATGTTCCTTATAACCCCCTTACCATTCCTAGCTTCTTCTAGGGGGGTTCTATCTATTTTATACCTATTCTATACGCCTTTAGTAACTCTCCTTACTTTATTTCTTATACTCCTTTTAGATTTATGGCTCTAAAGCATAGTTCTATAGGTAGGTAATATTCCTTTACCTACTCTACCCTCCCTTCTTAGTTGGTGATATATCCTCAAGTTCATTAAGGAAGGGAGGCACCGTTAAGGTAGCCTCTAATAGAAGTGGATCTATAGGACATTATAGTAGAATCCTATTAGTAGGCTTCTATTACGTTTCCTATACTATTCTATAAACTTCTCCTAGTAGTTAAGGGCTAATACTTAGTTTAGGTTTATATAAGGCTCCTATATATACTAGAAGTAGTTCTCCTATTATACTAGATATTCTAACTTTTTACCCTAGTATAAGTATTATTTTTTATAGATATTTATTATACTATATTCCTTTTCACCTTCCTTAGTAACTATGGCCCTAGATTAGGTATTATTTATAACTTGGCTAGGAAGTAGGTCTTTAGGGGCCCACTTTAGTTAGTCTATATAGAATCTAGGGTGTATATTTAGTAGGATATTTAGTTCTACTATATAGGAGTTTATAACCTTCTTAACTATAAATTTTCTATTTTTCTAATCTAGTTTCTTACTAGGTTAGGCGTTTCTTAGGTAGTCCCTATATTTTAGCTAAACTCTATTACCTACTTAAAGGATTAGTGCCTCCCTATAGTATTTATTTACTATCCTTTCTAGGTTCTACTATGCCGCCGCCATCTATACCTAGGCGAAGTTAAATACCTCTTTAAACTTCTACGTTATTACTTCTATAGTGTATTTTAGATTAATAGCTAGTTCTATAGTAGTCCTTTAGTGCTCGAACTACTCTACTAGGTCCATATTCCAGCCATAGGAGAGGAAGAAGGGGCTTATACTAGTAGTAGTGGCCTCCCTCCCTTTAATTATAATCTAGGCCATTAGTAGCCATCTTATCTAATCGTCTTGCTGCCAGTTATAGTAGGCCTAGAGGTAAGCTTTAAGGACTAAGTTTATTCTCTCTATCTAGCTATTAGTTTCTAGGTGCTTTGTGGTTAATAATTTCTAGTTAATGCCTAATAGGTAATATAATTCCATCTAAAATTCACTTATAAACTATGCTCTACGGTCTAAGGTAATGGCATTAGGGAGGAAGTAGTTGGCGACCTAGTATTAAAGGAAGGCTATAGTGACCATTAACACTTAGAGGTTAGGTAGACTAATAAACTTTAGGTCCTTACTTAGCCTATCTACTATAACTATAATGTTCGTATAGCCTTCACTAGGGGGTAGGGTAGTAATAAAGTCTATTATAATATCTTTCTAACCTTACTTAGGTAGGGGTAAGGGTTTTAGTAAACCTTTCTTCACCTCCCTCTAGGGCTTAGTCCTACCGCAGACATTATAGTTCTTAATATACTAATAGA
>NW_017253377.1:19454-22344 GCF_001642045.1 Paraphaeosphaeria sporulosa | reverse complement strand
GTGCTCTTAGCCTAGGTTTATGAGGAATTAAGCCAATTATAATATGGCGAAAGCGATATCTAGGCGCGTTATTACGGCGGTAAATAGTAGGGATCTAATCTTCCATTAATACTTGTTAACTATTACGAGAGCAACGAGCAAGATGTCTAAGGCCTAGGTAGGCTAGATTAATATACTACGTTTGGTATCTACGTGTAGGTATAAGACGTTAGATAAGGAGAAAAGGTCCTCTCCCCTATCTAGCGTAGATCTATCTTCTCGCTTCGTTGCATGCCCTCGCTAAGGGTGGCTAGTGCCATGCTTTGACTAATTAGCTAGTAGACGGGCCACCCATCTAATAATCTATTAACTAGCTACCAGCGCGTGATATCTCTAAGATATACTACTACCAGTAGTATATCCATGCTTATTAGGTAGCCTCTAAGGTTACTATGACATTAGGTCCCTCCCTCTCTTACAGTCCAAGCTTGCGAGGATCTATGTAGGTGTCTAGTTTAATATTATTTTAGATAGCTATCTAATCTACCTATTTAGGTCCTCTCTATTAGGGTACTTCTAATGGTACTCCTCTATAGTGGTGGTGTTAGCAAAGTCAATTACTAGCTCCTAGGTTAGGTCATTGTATCTAGTCCACTTAACCTAGTATTCGTGTCGTTTCCAGCGTCGATTAAAATGGAGGTTAACTATTCTCTTAATATAATACTCTAGTTCTGCATTAACTATTACTAGTTTGGGTGGCTCTACCTACTATCCTAGTAGATAGGTGTTGTCTGGCTCTACTAGCCGGAGTAGATTTACATGGAATATAGGGTGTATCCTTATTAATTTAGGTAGCTCTAGTTTATAGGCATATAAGGAGACTACTACGCTAATCTTATATAGGCCTATATTCTTCTAGTTAAGCTTCTTAGAGTATTATTATATCCTTAGGTTTTATGCGTCTAGCTAGACATAATCACCTATCTAATAGGTAGGCGCTAGTTATCATATATAATTCATATACTCCTAGTATAAGGCTTACGTTTAGGTTAGTTCCTCGCGAATAAGATTAACTATATCTTTTATCTTATCTACCATATAATTAGTAGTAGCTGCGTTAAGTCTCTATCTATAGGGCCTAGATACTATAGTGGGCGGCTCGAACCCCATATGGGGATTCTAGCCATAGTAGATTAGGAAGGGTGACGCCTATATAGACTCTAACACTATATTATTGGCTTCGAACTATACCATAGGTAGCCAATCTACCCAATTATCCTACGTATAGCTTATATACGCACGTAGTACCTACTCTATTACTATATTTACGTTTTCTATTTATCTATTAGTCTCTAGGTGATATGCTAAGGATAATAGTGCTATAATCTTTAATTGGCTATAGAGCTCTGTCTAGAATGCTAAGACGAACTGGCTACCTCTATTAGAGACTATTGTAGTGGGTAGTCCTTAGTTGGCCCATATATATTATAGGAAAAGCCGTACTATCTCTAGTATAGTAATCTCCTTATAAGGAATTAGGTATCTATACTTACTCAACTAGTTAACCACTACCATAATATTCATATATCCCTTAGACTCTAGTAGGTCTATTATAAAGTCTATAGAGATGTGTTGCCAACGTCATTCTATAATAGGTAGAGGCTTTAATAGACCATAGTACTTATCTCTAGACGACTTTGCCTTATAGTAGGTATGGTAGTAGGCCATATATTACTTAACTATTTTAAACATCTTAGGCCAATAGTATTCCCACTATAGGATCTCTAGCGTCTTACCTCTACCCGGGTAGCCGCCTATAGGTAAGTCATGGACGTGGCGTAGAAGCTTAATCTTAAGTTCGTCATAATTAGGTATTATTATATAATCGCGATAGTATACGCAATTATTTCTAATCTTATATTTGCTAAGTGTTACTCTCTTTGACTTATGGGCTCCACTTTATAGGAGCTATAGCGTCTTAGTAATTAGCTTATTATTTAGGTATTCGTCATCTATAATCTATACAATTATCCTATCCATAATTAATAGCTACAGATCTATAGTAGGCTTAAATAGCTTAGGGCGTAATAGCGTCTAATTATAAGCTACCCATACTCCTTCCTATACTAAAACGTCCTACAATCGTCTTATAAGCGCATCTGGCTTCTCACCTTACTTACTAGGGCAATAGGTGATTATGAATTAAAATCGCAATAAGTACTCTAACCAGTAAGCTTATCTATAGCTTAGCTACTTAGTTGTTGTAAAGTACTATAGGTTCTTATAATTACTAAGTATCTTAATAGGAAAGGCAGCGCCTTCTAGTTTAGGCCTCTATTATTTAAAATAGCGCACGATCGCTAGTAGCTCCTTATTATATATCTTGTAGTTGCCTTTAGCGGGGTTCATTCTCCTAGAGTAGTAGGTAACTAGTCGTAGCTCTCTATCCTTATCTTTCTAGGATAGTACTCTAGCCGTTACGTAGTTAGAGGCGTTAGCCTCTACTATAATGGGTAGCTCTAGGTTAAAGTGGCGGAGTATAGGAGCGCTTATAAAGGTAGCCTTTAGCTAATTAAATGTATCTTAGTAGGCGCTACTAAAGTAGAATACTTAATCCTTCTTCGTGAGGTTCACTAGTGGTGAAGCTAATCTTAAGAAATCTAGTATAAATTAACGATAGAAGTTTATAAAGCCTAGGAAGGCTCTTATATCCTTTATATTCCTTAGATATTCCTAGTCTTGTATTACCTCCACCTTCTTAGGATCTACCTAAATACCCTTTATAGTAATTACGTAACCAAGGTATGTAACTTAAGTTTAATGGAACTTATACTTATTAATATTAAATTATAAGCCTACTTCTTCTATAGCCCCTAGTACTAGGCGTACGTGCTATTGGTGCTCTAATAGT
>NW_017253377.1:16464-18474 GCF_001642045.1 Paraphaeosphaeria sporulosa | reverse complement strand
TGTCAGATATGAGGGCGTGTACTGAGTATCTCACTATTGTCAGATAAGGGCCTATGAAGTTGCCTTGGTACGGACAGTACTCCGGGCAGGAGGTGGCAGGGATAGCTGGCCATCCGCCCTTGCTGGACACCTAGCCCCGAAGCAAGGGATAGTTAATAGGAACCCGATAAAAGCTGGCAGAACACACATATACAACAATCAATCAATCAATTCATCTCATCTCCAGATCACTGATATTCATTAAATCACTGTGTGAATCTGACAATTAAGAGTCTCACTGCCTCAACCGATATACCGATCAACCATGACGGCCCAACCGACCCCTCAGCGCGTAGAGATAACGCTCCGCGACTACAACGACTTCACAGGATGGTATACGCAGCTGCAGGCGCGCTGCGTCGCGTATAATCTATGGGATAAGGTCAACCCTGATTCAGTAACTCCGCTGATCATGCAACCGGTAGCTATCCGAGCACCAGTTATCGCAAACTACGCCCCGGCAGCCAATATCGAGATACCGGTGCGACAGTCTGAGCTATCGACAGCCGGACAGAAGGCCTTCAAGGAGGACCTTGAGTACTACAAGATCTGTCATGAACAGTACAAGAGCGATCGACACGAATATGAGAGGGAGCAGACAAGCATCCAGCATATCGTCGCGTTCATCCATTCAACGGTGGCAAAACACCTCCAGCGCACATGCTGCCTACCCGATCAGCCACTCCGCCAATGGGTCATGAGTCTCAAGCTCACTGTCGGCGTTGATGAGCAATTCGAACAAGAGCACGCTAGAGATAGATATCTCGCAGCTCTGAAAGCAATGAGAAGTGTCAATCAATGGGAAACCTGGCTTGCTGAATATGATCAGGCAGCTACAGAAGCGGAGACCTACAGGGTCGCCGAAGTGACGCAACTGAATGCGATCACAAAGGACTTTCTGGTAGCCGTCAACAAAGTGGCACCCGTATGGGCTACGGCCTTCCAAGACTACGGTAGATACGCCGCCGGCATGACCAGAAAGGAGATGATGAAACGGTTCCGAGAACATATGATGGTAAACCACCCCAGCGCGAAGAGCAAGCACAAAGCGGCCTTCGTGACTGATGGAGCCTTTCTCGCTGATAGTGGTGAAACCACTCAGGGCAATGACAGGGACGCCTCTCATGCTGAACACGCGCCATCCAAGGGACGTCCCTTAAAACGAAAGAGAGCGTATCCACACGGGACCTCTCGGCTATCATACGATGAGCCTTCAAACACCGCAGGCCCATGCCCAGCGTGTGAACAAGGCCATGCAGCCAAAGATTGCTTTTACCTTCATAAGGAACTAGCACCTGCATGGTGGAAACCAAGACCAGCTATCAGTGAACTGATTGAGCTCAAACGTAAGCATGACAGCGCGTTTCAAGGGCTAATTCGAGGTCAAAGCAGATCACGAACACAAACACCTCATATCAAACAGTCCCATACACCAACGCCGACCCGATCAATGGAGGCAAGCGATGAGTGACTAGATGGTCGCAAAATCTGTACTACAACCATGAGTACAAGTTTCAACACTGCTACACGATCTGATCCAAACACGTACCCACTCCGCAATTCAGTGATCCTCGACTCAGGCACAACTTGCCATATCTTCAACGACGTCGATCGATTTGTTGCACTGCGGCCACCGAGGCCAGGCGACTTCATATGGGCTGGGAATACGCAAGTTTGGATACAAGGATACGGCAGCGTCCATGTACGTTTGAAGAGCACGCGCGGCAACAGCACAATCAGGCTAGATAATGTGGCATACTGCCCTGATCTACTCTGTAACCTGGTGTCGTTTCGCCTGCTCAGACGTCAAGGACTATGGTGGGATACCAAGTCAGAGCCCACAGCAATCAAACGAGCAGACAATACAGTGATTGCGGAGCTTCAAGAACTGTACGGTCAATGGGTACTCGAAAACAGACCTATGGACCGAGGGCAATCATGTACTATGAGTAGTAGTACAACCTTTGTCAT
>NW_017253377.1:13291-15349 GCF_001642045.1 Paraphaeosphaeria sporulosa | reverse complement strand
ATGAGACGCCAGGTTATCACCAAGGGAGGAAGATCAACTACACCTACCCATCGCCGCCATCAACGCCGCCGCCGGTGACCCTACTAGCGCAACTCTTCTCTAACAAAAATGTACCACTAGTTGTACGCGATCAGCAATCAACTATCACTCCAGCGACTGCGAAAACTACGCCATGGGCAGCCGCCTTCATGGCAGGTACCCAGGCAGGTCGCGTGGGCAATTATCAGGGCAAACACCTTGATAAGGCGCAGATCAGACGACTGTTGACCAAGGGCATCAAGCCTCATAGAAGCGAGTTGCCTCCACTTCCTACAGTGGGCACACGACTTGACGATCATCCCATGTGTGATGAGTTCAAGGAGGCTGAGCGCGTGCATCTCGCCAGCCATCATCAGATGAAATCATGGATCGAGATTCAACAGAGGCCAATCAAACAGGCAGGCCACCAAATCCTCGACTGCATGTGGGTATACACCTACAAGCTGAACAAGCACAATCAGTTCCTGAAGTGCAAGGCTCGACTTGTCGTCCGCGGTGATCAGCAGCAGAATATCACCATGCAAGATACCTACGCCGCGACGCTAGCCAGCCACTCATTTCGTATACTCATGGCAATCGCAGCCAAGTACGATCTTGAGCTCAAGCAGTATGACGTTGCCAATGCCTTCGTACATGCTCCACTTGATCGAGAAGTCTACATGAAGATGCCAGTGGGATACCAACGCAAAGGTACCATCCTTAAGCTACAGAAGGCACTTTATGGACTCCGTATCGCACCTAAGCTCTGGCAGAGAGAGTTCACTACAACGCTGGAAAGCCTTGGCTTCACCACAGTACCTCATGAGCCATGCTGCGTGATCAAGGACGGCATTATGATATTCTTCTATGTTGATGATATCATCGTTGCTTACCACAAAAACAAGGAGGCAGTAGCAACTGAAGCAGTTAACCTGCTACAAAACAAATACACCATGACCGGAGGTGATAACCTACAGTGGTTTCTCGGCATGGAGGTCATCCGACAGAGAGACCAGAACCTCATACAGCTATCGCAAGCCGCATACATCGAAAAGATCCAACGATTAATCGACAAAATAGACTGCCGACATAATACGCCTATGGCTGGTGTAGAGCTGAAGCTCCGCACAGGGTTAGCCTCACCATCAGAGGTCAACAAGTATCAACGGAAGATCGGATCCCTACTGTTTGCCGCCATAACAACGCGCCCAGATATCGCTTTCGCCATATCACGATTGGCCCGATTCCTCACAAACCCAGGCCAAGAGCACCACGATGCAGCTGATCGAGTACTCCTTTATCTCGGAGCAACAAGGCAAAAAGCCCTGCAGCTAGGAGGCGGAGATACCCTTCAGGTCGCTAGTGACGCCTCTTTTGCCGACAATACTCTGGATCGGAAAAGCTCACAAGGATATGCAATCAAGCTGTTCAGTGGCTTGATCGCGTGGCGAGCAAACAAACAGGATACCGTTACAACGTCGACAACTGAGGCAGAGCTCCTAGCCCTCGCGCAAGTGGCCAAGGAAGCAATGTACCTCTCCCGATTATTGAAGGAACTGAGGATCAACCTGCCTAGCACCACAATCACAATCCAATGTGATAATAAACAGACAATTCGACTGGTCACACAGGAAGTATCAAAACTCCAGACCAAGCTTCGACATGTGGATATCCACACCCACTGGCTGAGACAAGAGGTCGCTGCTGGGACGATCACCGTTGAGTATATCAGATCGGACGACATGATTGCCGATGGACTCACAAAGGTGCTGCCAGCCAACAAATGGCAAGGCCTGCTCGATCAACTAGGCCTAGTTGACGTGACGAGCGCAGAGGTGACAAGAACTGCACCACTCAATAAGATACAGGACTACCTTCACCAAGTACTCTGACGATCAATCGCCCAATCAATCAGCTTAGGTAGCGACAACGCACCGAGCTGAGGGGGTGTGTCAGATATGAGGGCGTGTACTGAGTATCTCACTATTGTCAGATAAGGGCCTATGAAGTTGCCTTGGTACGGACAGTACTCCGGGCAGG
>NW_017253377.1:11052-12976 GCF_001642045.1 Paraphaeosphaeria sporulosa | reverse complement strand
GCGCCCAGATATCGCTTTCTCCACATCACGATTGGCCCGATTCCTCACAAACCCAGGCCAAGAGCACCACGACGCAGCTGATCGAGTACTCCTCTACCTCAGAGCAACAAGGCAAAAGGCCCTGCAGCTAGGAGGCGGAGATACCCTTCAGGTCGCCAGTGACGCCTCATTTGCCGACAATACTCTGGATCGGAAAAGCTCTCAAGGATATGCAATCAAGCTATTCAGTGGCTTAATCGCGTGGCGAGCAAACAAACAGGATACCGTTACAACGTCGACAACTGAGGCAGAGCTCCTAGCCCTCGCGCAAGTGGCCAAGGAAGCAATGTATCTCTCCCGATTATTAAAGGAACTGAGGATCAACCTGCCTAGCACCACAATCACAATCCAATGTGATAACAAACAGACAATTCGACTGGTCACACAGGAAGTATCAAAACTCCAGACCAAGCTTCGACATGTGGATATCCACACCCACTGGCTGAGATAAGAGGTCGCTGCTGGGACGATCACCGTTGAGTATATCAGATCGGACGACATGATTGCCGATGGACTTACAAAGGTGCTGCCAGCCAATAAATGGCAAGGCCTGCTCGATCAACTAGGCCTAGTTGACGTGACGAGCGTAGAGGTGACAAGAACTGTACCACTCAATAAGATATAGGACTACCTTCACCAAGTACTCTGACGATCAATCGCCCAATCAATTAACTCAGGTAGCGACAACGCACCGAGCTAAGGGGGTGTATTAGATATGAGGGCGTGTACTGAGTATCTTACTGTTGTTAGATAAGGGCCTACGAAGTTGCCTTGGTACGGACAGTACTCTGGGCAGGTGGCAGGGATAGCTGGCCATCCGCCCTTGCTGGACACCTAGCCCCGAAGCAAGGGATAGTTGATAGGAACCCAATAAAAGCTGGCAGAACACACGTATATAACAATGAGGAATCAATTCATCTCATCTCTAGATCACCAACATCCATTAAATCACTGTGTAAATCTGACAATTCTATATTATAATTCGGCCTTACTTAATACTTATACATCTAGGGCTGTCCAAGAATTATCTAGTGCTGGCTAGTAGTCGTTACGTAGAGCTTAATCTACTCTATATAGTTCTAGTAAAGGAGACGTACACTAGCTATATATATAATCTATCCATTCTTAAGTTATTATCTATTAAATCTAGTGGGCTATATAACGTAGGGTAGTGGCTATAGACGTAGTTTTAAGTTACGCGCGAGGTCTTAATGAATAAAACTATATCCTATAGCTCTAGTGTTGACTAAGGCAGTTATTAATTATTTGGCGCTACCTTGCTGGATTATATAGGGAATGTTAATCTATATTTCCCAAGTTCTACCTAATGGATAAGTCCATAGATCTATCGAGACTCGTATCTAGCGTAGTCCCATTAAGTGATTTATCTCTAGGACCGGGCTTTTCCCTATAATAATCATTGTTGTTGTGAGCGCAATCGAGATAAGGAGCGAGAGCTCGTATCTAATAATACGTCTAATCTAGGTAACGGCGCGCGTTAACTTAGAGAGCCCTATTAATCCATAGTCTATATCTATGTCTTCTTAGGGCACTCCCTAGCTATATGTCCATGGGCGCTATATGTGAAGTAGAGTCCTTTCTATTAGTATTAATCCTTTTTCTACTCTAATAGAGTCGCGCGCGACAATATATTAATCTCTATTATATCTAGGTTAAGCTGCTGTCTTAGAGTCGTAACCTTGTAGGTATAGTTTAATTGGTAGGTTAGGCGGGTAGGTAGGTATTAGAGGTCATTATTATATTAGGTAATTAGGTTGGCGTATTCATTAATGTTAGATGGGATTTTGGCTCCTACCATTGCGTATTAGAGGTTATTAGATAGTAAGTAGTATAAGGCATTAATCTACGCTTCCTTATTTAGATT
>NW_017253377.1:0-8674 GCF_001642045.1 Paraphaeosphaeria sporulosa | reverse complement strand
CTTCCATACACTTTAAGATGCCCTAGGGCCGGTTTCTTTAGTTAAGATATAATCCCATTAATAAGAGAGACTATAGTAAAGAACTTCTTATATGGTGTACGCTATTAGTTCTTATAGTTTAGAGTATAATTATATAGATATACCATAGCTTATATAATTTCTAGCCAAAGGTCCTATAGTAGGTTGGCGTTAAGGCGCATTATATAGGCTTTCTCCTTAATTATACCCCCTAAGCGCTCGGCTCCTCTATTCTAGGCCTAACCGATAAGCAGCGACGGATCTGGCCGAATCCGTGCCAGAATGGGTTTAACGTTAGGGTTCGAGCGCGCAGGATCGGGAATTTAGGGGGCAAAACCATATAGCAAATCCGCGTGTGTTCCAGCCCGAATCCATGAAATCATCTCACAGGAAAGGTGTTCGTCTCACCTTTCCCCACGCCTCCGTCGCTTTGCATCCCAAATCGGACATTGTTAGGGTTGCGTGGTAGGGTTAGGGTAAACAGACTTAGGGTTATCTATGGAACTCGTCTGGGACGCACGGACCGGCAACATTGGAAATGACCAACAGCTGGCGCTGCAGCACCCGCAACCAATTGCCAGTGAAGGCGCCCAGGAGACGGCAGCGTGGTCTGTTGAGAACATCGAGGAGCATCTCCAGTACTTGCGCAGGTATGGGGTCCTGATCTACAAGAGCCACAAGGCTGGCGTGCAGAATCTTGACGTCCATCTCCGCCAACACCATACTATACCAACGAAGATCCGCCTCGCAATCGTTGAGCACTTCAAACACTTCCGGGTCAAAGATCCGAAGATGGTCAGTCTCCCACGGCCGCTAGGAAAGCCGATTGAGGTGCTTGGAGAGCCAACAGATGCGTTCTACTGTAACGCGGAAGAATGCGACTTCATCATAATCAACATAGATGGACTGAGGAAGCACTGCAAGAAGAAGCATGGGGAGTTATGGAAGGGCGACACGACTCGACTGTATACCGAGGTCAGAGTGCAGACCTTCTTCAAGACGCCTGGGCTGCAGCGCTACTTTATCGTGAGTCACGGTGGCCGACCGAGTAGCCCGGCCGCTGCGGATCGCGGAGATGAGATCAAGGCGCTGCTTGGCGAATGGAGAGGAGACCTGCAGCTACGTGAAGAGGAAGCGCAGGTTCTGGAGGCGGAGGTGGCGAAGACCGACAGGACGGGTTGGTTCAATCGGACCAGATGGCTGGAGCATCTGGGCGGGCGAAACTTGAAGCACCTGGCACACGCGGCAAGGCTCCCCGGCCCGGACGAACCGAAGCTGAAGCATGCTGGCGACCTGGTGGAGAAGGTGCTGGAGAGGAGCGTGGCTGGGCTGCGGACACTGCCGCGAGAGACGCGGCGTTGGCTGAAGAGCGCGAAGGCGTCCAAGGTCGATCAGCGACCGCAGGGGCGGCTCCAGAATCCCGAATCACAGGCTCGCTACGCCGGTTACATGAAGCTGTTTGTGTGCTACTTCCTGCGCACCCTGTCCAGCATGGAAGCAGGAGAGAGCGACGACAGCGACGGCGACAGTACGGTCAGTAGCAGCAGCGAGAGCGCCAACAGCAGCAGGAAGAGCAGCAGCAGGAAGAGCAGCAGCAGGAAGGAGAGGTCTCAGGTGGACCCGATGAAGGACGCGCGGGAGCTATTCCCATGGCAAGGTAACCAAAAGATCCTGGCTAGCGAATTCTGGGCTTCTCTAGATGGCCAAGACGAAAGTTGCCAGATGGAAGCATTGCTACGTGTACTGGCAGCGTTCATCTTCCACAAACACAACGGGTTTGTCTTTACCAGCGGGCTCATCCACTTCACAGCCATACTAGGAATCGATGCGGATGCAGGCCGCCTACGTCCCGCAAAGCACTATTCGTACCTGCTGGCTGGGGTCGTGTACTGCGTGCGGGTCCTCGGGGCGGAAGTGCTACTCCCAGCATCCCAGCGTGATCGCCAGGCCGACAATGAGCTGGCCGCTTTCCTGACAAAGCGAAGGGAGTTTCTGGCAGACGGCTCGTATAGTCCCATAAGCGAGATACTAAGCCTGTTGGCGTTTAGCAAGCACATTGCATTCAACGATGGAAATGCCGGTGCAGCCCTGTGGTCGCAGGATAAAAAGATCTTATACTACCGGGGAAAACCCATCAGGATCGAACGCTTCCAGCAGATGGCAAAGGACTTAATGACCGAGCTTGAAGAGGAGATGTGGCAAGAATTGCTCTGGGTCCCAGACAAAGATGGCAGGTTTTCTATCCGGCTCAATTTGATCCAGGATGATATCACCTTCTCTCGCCGCGGCTCGTACTTTATGAATGAAGAAAATGGGCTTGCTGATGGACTGCGATCTATGCTTGAGCGAGCTTTCAAAAGCAAAGAAGGGCAGGGGTTACGAGCACCCAATGGCCAGTGGAACATCTGGCAGGTGAAACGATATCTGCGAGCTGTGAACCACTTCCTAGGCAAGAAGTTGGTTGCCTACCACGTATTCAACGGGCAGCCGGCTCGAGGCAGTGAGCTTACGGCCATGCGGTTTCGAAACGGCGCGCTACAGGATCGAAACCAGGTCGTCCTAGATGGGGTGATGATGACTGTCATTCGCTACTACAAATCGATGTCGCAGTGGGACAGCCCTAAAGTCATCCCCCGCTTCCTACCTGCGCGGCTAGGCCAGATTACTACCATCTACCTGGCGTACGTGCAGCCGTTCGCGGAGTATCTACAGGTTAAGGTTCTAGGCGGCTCGTTCAGCGACTACATCTGGGCCGACAGTCATGGCCCGTGGGGAACAGACCGTTTGACCCGAGCTTTAAAGCAGGAGACAGGAAAGCGCTTGGGTGTAGCGCTCAACACGCGCGAGTATCGACACGTCACCGTTGGCATTAGAAGAGTGGTCATAGGAGAGTCGTTCAGCCGCGGCTACCAGGATGAGGTTAGTGAGGAAGAAGAGCCTAAAGCTAAAGACGAGAGCCCACTAGAGCTGCAGAATTCGTGGACGACAGCAACAGGCGTCTCTGTGTACAGCGTGCCAATCGACATCGTCAAGCACCTAAGCAATCGGTCGATTAAGACCTTTCGACCACTCAGCGAGGCATGGCACAACTTCCTAGGTCTCGGGAAGCAGATGAACGGCGGACAGGTTAGCAGCCTGCAGGTTAGGCAAACGTATAAGCGGCAGCGTGAGCCCGAGAGCACCCCAGCAGGACAGCCTCTTAATCCACATCTAAAGCGGGCTAAACTAGAGCCTAGCAACCTTCAAAAGAACATCAAAACGGCCATACAGCATGTCCTAAAAAGCTCAGAGGTTTCGTTCAAGTCAGGGGAACAAGAGCAGGCTATACATACTATAGTTCAAGGCCAAACACCGCTTGTTGTTGTCCTTCCAACCAGTGGGGGGAAGAGCTTGTTATTCACAGTTCCAGCTTCCATGCCAGGCGCCAGGGTCACCATACTCATGGTTCCCTTCCAAGCCTTGATCGAGGACCACGTGCAAAGGATATCGCAGAGCGGGGTTACCTACGCTAAATGGACATAGGCACAAACACACTACCCTACCTCTATTATTATTATGAGTGCTAATGTTGCCGGCAGCTCAAGCTTCCTGCAGTATGCGATCTTGCTCAACGAGAGGAAGCTGCTGCAGCAGGTGGTAATTAATAAATGCCACCTAGTTGTCACGTCCAGCCATTGGCGTCCAAAGCTTACTAGCCTTCGAGATCTTCGCATGCTGTCCTGCCCGATTATCTTACTAACAGCAACCCTCCCACCGGCGCTAGAAGAAGTGCTTGCGCAGGATATATTAATATCATATACCACTTACATCCGAGCCAACACTATACGGCCAAACATCCGCTATTTCGTGTCGTGGTGCGCCCAAGGCAAGGCAATGGAGACAGCGCTGGCAATAAGCCGACGGCAGGTACAGGCGTTACAGAAAGGCAAGAAAGGCGTCATCTACTACCGTGCTAAGGCGCAGTATGAGAAGCTGGCGGAGGCACTACAGTGTATATACTACCACGCTGGGGTATAGGATCGTATAGATCGTCTGGAGCGGTGGCTAGCGCAAGGGGGCTTTATTATAACCACATCTACGCTTGGCACTAGGGTGGACTTTCCCGGCATCGTGTTTGTCTTGCACGTGGGGATGCCGTGGAGCATAATCAACTACTATCAGGAGAGCGGGCGGGCTGGGCGCGGTGGTAAGGTTGCCAACTCGGTCATCATCATAGAGCAGGGCGAAGTAGAGAGGCAGCTGCAGCAAAGTAGGGATTCTACAGACGTCTACGCAATGGGCACGTTTATTTAGAGCGATAGATACCAACGAGGATACATAAGTAAGTACATGGACAGTATACGGGTAGCGTGCAACGACATTAAGTCAGCAGGGTACGATCGATGCAGGGAGGGGCAAGCCAAGTGGCAACAATCGCAGTCAGAAGCAGCCAGTGGCTGGCAGGAGGTAGAGGAGTTTATAAGCAAGTTGTAAGCAGGCTATATAACGTGCTGGGTACTAGGCAACGGGGACTGGCAAGCACACAAGACCATACAGTGCGAGGCAGAGAAGCTGTATACAGGCACAGAGTTGGATTGGTTTCGGAGGGGCGTACGTGACGCTGGGGATTGCCACAACTACCAAAGGTGCTGGGTTAGCCAGAGGTGGTGTACAACAGGGCAGGACATTAACAATAAGTGCCAGTGGCCGAACGTAGTAATTCCGCTAGTAAGAGTTGCCATAGGGATTAAAGAGGGATTAGCGATTATTTGGTAGTATAGTTTTTAGGGCAACTATAAGCAAAAGTTCCAGGCTTATCAGACATGGCTTGGGAGACGATTAATAGTAAGGGTATGGGGAGAGTTTATAAGTAACGCCATAGTAGTTACTATTTAGGTAATACAGAAAGGAATAGCGCTAAAGAAAAGATAGGGTTATTAAACAAAAAGGTATACTTATAAAGCGAGGTATTAACAAGTAAAGAAAAAAGATAAACTCCAAAAAGGGTAGGCGGTGGGCCCTCTAGTTGTTCTAAGAAAGTTAGTAGGTGGATTCTACCACCAGGCTAAACATAACAGAGTCGAGGATTAAAGTCGATTTATCCCGGTAGAGAAAGGAGGGGGAGAGTATTAAAGGCTATAAACGAAGCGTATTGCTAAGCTATCTAAAGAATATTACTACCAGCCGAGTAAATCGCGTAGGGAGATAACTACCAGGATAACATCTTTTCCATTGCCTCATGGTTTTAGAGCAGGGCCTGGCGGCTTTATAGCTACCACTACAGGCGTAGCACTACCTCCTAGCTTAGGTAGTGGGGGTAGGGGTGCTCTACCTAAGTAGGGGTCACGTATATCCTTAACGAATAACTGACTATGCATGGCCAATATAGCCAACGAGAAGATAAATACATATACTATAGTAGACCACTAGAGCGCTTACTATACCTTCCCCGTAGTAATTATAAATATAAATAGACCTAGAGAAGATCTACTACCATCTTCCGTGGCAGCTAATGCTGTACCATTACTAGAGGAGACTGGCTATAGTGCAACGAATTTAATAGCCGCCGCCATTTAGGTTACAGTAATAGTAGAGGTAAGTGCTAGTCCCATAGCTACCTAGAACAAGAGGAGTGTCCATTTTCTATATATCTCCATACGTTACTAAACGGCCATGGGGGGGTCTTTTAGCATTGCTTATTAGCCTTTATAGATATAAAGCTTTAAAAGAGCGAACGGGACTAGCGCAACGTAGAACATTGCTACTAATATAGCTAGAAGGGGGGGGAATATGCAACCCTAAAGCGTAAGGGCGAACTGAATAAGTGGTTTAGGATCCGTACCATTTAGAGGTAGAGCGGCGTATTATTAAAGCTTTAACATTAAGATTAATGCCGCCGTGCCCTACGAAGGCATGTAGGTAAGATTTAATAATAATCTAGAGCATAACCCTACATAGGGCCATTAGCCTCCCCCCCCCAAAAAAAATTAAGGAGAGATGGGAATCGGTTTACCAAAATAGCCGATTCGGATATCGAGAGGACTTAAGCCACCAGCTATAGGCATGGTAAGCTTAACGAGGTAGATGTTATATAGTCCAGGTAGACACCCAGTCATTAAAAGCACTTAAATACTTTATTAGCTGAGCCATAGGAAGTGGATCCCAAAATCTTACATACCATAGAATATCGTAAGCGGGAGAAGTAGTAGGTAGGTAAAGAAGCACTAGTTTATATCTTCTAGGTTCGCCATTAGTGCATATTGCATCCATAACATAATGGTACTTACACCAATTATCTATCTAAGGCATATTAAGTCTACTACGCAATCTAGCAGTAGAGGAATCAGTCGCGTAGTAGGATACGTTAACGTTATAATCTAGTGGGAAGTGTATTAAATAATTAGTATTAACATAAGCTACGATACACATTATAAGCCATAGAGATAAAGTATACTTAAAATATCTTCTCTACGTATAAGGGTACCTGTAGTAAAAGACGGCATACGAAATTTACCACCCTTACTACCTTTTGTAGGGATATTAGGCCACTAGACGGCGTGACGCTGTGGCGTAGTTATTAGTAGTAAGTATAAGGGTGTTAGTTACTTAAACAACTTACCATGCCATCTAATAGTAACACCTAGATATGCTATGGAAAAGTGATATATCGTGTAATTATACAACCGGTCATTATAAGATAAGCCACCCTAGCCTATTTAATTTTACCTTATAGGCTTTAGTTAACAATCTATATCGCAGTTATTATCTATATTAGACCACTACGCTTACCTATTTATTAGCTTTACCGCGCTCCAGTATAAACTATCCTAGACTAGGTGCTTAAAGTTTCCCATCCTATAACTCTACCACCATCGAAGGCGCTAATAGCAATGGACGCCATATACCTTACCAGGCATTAAGCTATAGCCATAATAAGAGAAGGATCAGCTTACTAATCTTTTTTTATCAGCCTCTTACCAGGTATCTTTATATAAGTAGACCACTTGCCATTATTTAACTAAAATATATGTCCCTACTACACGCCACTTATCTTTACTACTAAACTATACAACGCTTTTCTAGTATGTTAGAGCTCCAATCGGCCTATTTATTTTATTTTATTTTATTTTTATTTTTGCTTTTCCTAAGAGAGAATAGAAGGCAATTAACAATAATAAAGTGCGCTAGCTGCCAACAAGAGGTAAATATAGTTCATTTAATATACGGGTGCTATGTCTAGTGTTACGGTTATTCACCTTAGGATACTACCAATCAACCTAGGTGTCTTGGGGAGCGAATGCGCAAGGTAGCTTTTCAGGGATCACTAAGGATTAGGGCTAATCATCGGGTTCAAGGCAAGAAGGCTAAGAGAAGGAATGTGGTTAGGAGTAGATAAGGAGAGGAAGGTTAGACTTTCCCTATATATAGTCTTTACTAACATTTATATCCAACAAGTAGCAAGCACACATCTTTCCTATTCATAATTAATATACTCTTTCCTTCTAGCGCTAATTCTCCGTGCCGTGCCCAATTCATTCACTTATAACTTAGGATACCTTTCTTACATACATATATAGATTTCATACGCTTTTTAGTAGCTCTACGTCTTCAGGTAAGACTAGAAAATCATATCTTTTATACTCATCCCACATCTTTTTCATACAAGGAGATTCTAGGTCGGCCTATAGTTTCCTATCCACCCTAGGTTAGAGGAGCTATAGACGGATCAGAAGACGGCCATCTTACCTAGTATCATTAAAAGTGGTACGGTCGGTAGTAATAATAAGAGCGGGGCATGTAAGGTCGGTAATAATTTATTTTAGAGGCGCTTCTACAAAGGCCGAAAATATTATAGAGTCATCTTTGATCTCAGTAAAGCCTCCCGCCCTAAAAGGCCTAATAATCAAGAAGCCTTTCCCTTTCAGCATCTCCTTTGCTTCTTCCATATAGCCAGGATCCTAAGCTAGTAGTTAGATGTTGTTCGCACTACACATATCCGCCATAGTTAAGGCGACCGAATGCTGGATCGTGCTAGGACGGATAAATTCGGCTTCCAGCTCCTGCCCACTCAAGCCCGTTTACCGCCTATACCACTCTAGAGGTCCACGACACATATCGCCCAGTCCAAAGCAAATAATCTTGGCTACCATTCTCACGCTGAACACCTCCTTAAGCCGAGACCATAGTAAGCAGTAGCTGGCACTCTAACTCTAGGTGTACCTATTCTCTTCGAAAACGGTGTCGGCGTTCTTAATTATGCCTTAAAATCGTTTCGCGTAAACGTTCTCCTAGTAGACCAGATATAAGCAGTGGTATATCTTAGAAGGGCCATTAGGCTACGCTATTACTAGTCGCCAGTACTCTCGGTATGTAACGTGGGGCCGCCTATAAGGTAATTAGCTGTTCTACACACCACATAGGTACAAAGCACTTCCTTACCAAATTAGGCATCTTTCTATAAACATAGGATTCTTTATGCAAGCTTCCGTACCGTCAATTAAGCGAATAGTAAAGTATTCAAGGTCCATAGATTATAGAAGTTGCTATTCGATATATTAAAGATTGTCCTTTAACCATAATTTAACACCGTCCTCGTATAGATTAGATACAATTTAACTACTCTTTCGCCACTCTAAGCAACCGTACGCTAGGAAAGATGTATTGGATGGCATGGTAC
>NW_017253376.1:518839-528422 GCF_001642045.1 Paraphaeosphaeria sporulosa | reverse complement strand
AGCTTCCTATATAGTGGCAGCTATAGGCTCCTCTTTGGCCTTAGGCTCTTCTACACTTACTAATAACTTAGGTTACTCCATACCTACTAAGTATGGCATCCATCCTATTCGCTTAAGCTATAGGTTCACCTCATTAGGTGTACTATCCTAAATTATTATCTTGGCCTACTTCTACACGTTGCCCCACGCCTTATCTATATTCCTAATAACCTACGCCCACCCTGGCTCGCCATCCATAGGTTTAGGGGTGGGTTTAGGTTAGTAGATCTTAAAGTACTAGGAGCTAGTGTCTTAGGCTAATAACTACTAGTAATATATGCGCCTCTAAGCTTAATTACTATATAACTATATACTTGGCTTATTAGATTAATATGGATGGCCACCTTTACTCACTAGTAACTAGCTATAAGTATTTTACTAATAGTTCTTTATACTCTTTAAACTTCGGATAATCTGGTAACACTAGCCTAGGGCCAACTAGCATATTATCCCATCTATGTATACTAGTAGCTGGCTAATAGGTTTAATACTCTTACTTGGCACTTTTAGCTCACTAGTATACTAGATTATACCAGCCTAGCTATTGAGCTCCTCTACGACCAATTAGGCTTACTTACTATCTGCCTAGTAAACATGCTATATATGGCTCCTAGCGTGGCTAGGTAAAACGCTATACCTATATTCTTTATAAACTACTAATAAATATATAGGTAAATACTTAAAATGCTTATCTATAACACTACTCTTAGCTATACTAGTAACTTTAACGCTACTACTATAGCAGTTATAGGTTCTTAAAATGGGTTATAGGTTGCTTAATAGGTTATAGGCTCCTAGGCTATAGGCTCTTAGGTTCTAGGTTACTAAATATTATAGGATGGTTAACGGGTTACTCTACTGGCTACTATATAGGCTATAAGTCCTGGACTAGTCTACTAGCTATAATGTGGATGCACAATTCTATTAGTAATAGAATATAGATTTATATATCTATACCTACACGATTTATCATTTTAACCCTAGAATTAATATATAACGTAACGCATCGCTACTTATACTAGATACTAATCCCTATAGTAGAGTCGCCTCTAATGTCTAATTACTACCTCATTAACCTTACCCTAACCCTAACGCGTAACCCTAACACTTATAAGTACACTACTTCTTAGGCTATAAATTTCTTAGGACGTGCAGTTCCATGCACTAAATATTTAAATTAAATTTGGGGCGAATTAGTCCGCCGGAACCTATCACCATGTGAAGTTGGGCTTCTTCAACATATAGCCCCCCATGCTACAATATACGCGGGATAATCGTCTAGCGCGAATATTAGATCCCTAACAAATTTAGGATCCTATCAATACCTAGGGCTAGGTGTCCATACCGCCCTAGGTTAGGTGTCCATGCCGCCCTAGGTTAGGGCGATTATCCGGAAGCTCATTAAGAATTACATCATAGATAAGCGTACCATCATCTTATCCATATACCTTGAGATATTTAAGTACTCTCTAATCCTTTTATAGGGCGGTCATGGACGCTTAGAATAATCTTACTAATTAAGAAGTGTAAGTTCATCCTAAGATTGTCATCTCACGATTAACCAATCTAGGTTTTCTATAGCCCGTGCCGCTAACCCTGCTGGTAAACGTACCATTAGGATCATTACCAAGTGCGATGCGTTGCAGCCTAGAGACGAGCAAAGTGTTAGTGCAGACAGCAGTACATAAACGGAGCCAGACTAACATAAGGTAGGTCTTTCACATTGCCAAGAACGAGGTAGAGAGACTAAATCACGGTTGGTTCGTCGTAAAGAGTCGCTCAACCCAGGAGATAGTGGCAGGAGTTACCATTAAAGATCGGCACAGGCGCGAGAAGCAATTCTTTTCAACAAATGCCCCCTAGACAGAGTTAAAAAAGAATCGAATTAGAATCCATACGCTAAAGGCCTTCCTTGGAGGTCTCCTTTACGACCATATCAGCAATGAGTTCCTAGACGTGGTGAAAGACATCAAACAACTTTCGTTAAGCACACTAAAAGAGCTAGAGATACTAGGGCCATCCCATCAGATAACTGCCAATCAGAGACGTTTCCTAATGCGCCTAGCCAATGCCTATTAGTAAGATATTTCAAATGCTCTCAATAGCAACTACAAACCAGGTCTCAACAGAGATAACCCAATCAAACTCCATATGCATGTGCGCAAGCTTAGCAACAAGTTCGCAGATTGCATGGCACGTTCTAGACATACCAAAATTTTTCAAACCATGCAAGGAGACATTGACAAAGAATTTGCACACTCAGGTAGTAATAAGGGGGACATCTCCAAATGGATTCGAAACCTATACCACGAATCCCGTGGTGCCGAGCTACCTGGCACTATTAATCCGCGAGTTCTTGAGAACATGTTCCGTCAGCAATCCGAGCCCTGGAGAAACATCGCGACCGTCTACATTGAAAGAATCGGCACTGCTATCCAGAGATTCAATGAAGCTATCTTCGCAGAAAAGATCTCAGACGATGAGTTGAGAATGAAACTCATGGCCAAGCTATCTCATAGACATGGTCAAACACTCGACAAAGCCAGCCAGCAACTCATAATCATCTTGAACGATAAGAGAGGTGGGATCCTTCAAACGGTAAACCACTACTTCACTAACACGCTCTCTGCTATCCGTAAAGAGCGAGTTTTGGCAAGACTAGAGGATGCCGGTGTCAAAGACGGGTTCGCGGTCGATCTGACCCACATACTAAAAAGCATCCATCTCAGCAATGAAGATCAGGCTATCAATGACATTCATAATACACTAAAAGCCTATTACAAAGTGGCTTTGAAACGGTTCACAGACAACGTTGTTCTCTAGGTTACAGAACGTCTATATCTTGGCCCTAATAATCCAGTGAAAAGCCTGTCCTCTGAGATAATTGGCGATTTATAGGACGGCGAGTTGACCGATCTGGCAGGTGAGAACTTTGTTACCTCGAGCACCAGAAACGAACTCCTCAACAAGTATGAGCGATTCCAGAAAGCACTAGAAATTGCAAGACATACACTCATGTAATTAGCTATCCATTTAAGGATAGGGTGGAGAGAGTTTCGTCAACACGATTCAACATCATTATTAATCATTATAACTAGTTATAATATGATCCTTTACCGCGTTTGTCGATGAATTTTCCGATTCCTTATTAAGATTAAAAACTAGCCACGTAGCGCACGTAGTCGCAAAACGCAGCCAACTTAAACGGGGACGAATTTAGTAAGCCTAACTTAGAGTTGTTTTAGACTTGAAGCCACAAACAGCCGCAACGAGTCAACACATCATTCTGGGTCTTCTTGCGAATAAGGAATAGTTTCAAAATTAAACCTATACTCTGCGCCAATTACTACTTAAGGCAGGCTCACTGGGTGCATAGCCTCAGCAGCGCCTTAATTTAGTAAACAGTCGACACCTTCTAAGATCCATCACTCTTACCCTATAGCACGCTTTTTCTTTCTACATAGCGAAAAGATATCAAGGAAATTCGATAGAGGATTAAAGAGGTTTACATGCTTGGCTATAGTGCCCCTCATCTGCTTGTAAAATTAACAAATTTACTAATAAGCGATTCGGAATGGTTGGCTATACACTAAGCCAAGGCAGGTTCGCGCTTTGCACCTTACCTAACGTTGAGATCAAAAGGGTCTTGAGGCCCATACGCAATCCAGCCACGACCGTTCATCTAGCTAGATATGGTCAAGGGCCATTGTTGTTTCTTGAGTCCTCGTAGTTGGGTTCCAATTTCCATTTTTCAGGAAGATGGCTCTCAGCACCACACCATGTTATTGGTCATATAATTAGTAGCCTATGGTATTCTCGATCCTAAGCCGTTACTGGCCCACGAATGTGGCACGGCAAGTGAGATCCGGGATAAGCTTATCAAGGCGTACAACACTACATTAACGAGGCTAAATTCAGTTACGAGCCCCAAGGGCAAGGCGGTCACTAACACGTAGCATGCTTCCGTCGATACCACGACACACTATAGACAAACAGACAGCCTCATCACTATCTCTCTTCCCCGTGTTAGGGGAGTGGTGGACCGTCAACGTACCCCAAACATAAAGCCACAATGTTAGTCTTCTCGCCTCCATCATAATCTAGCTTCTATTACGTAGCTGCCCCAATAAGTGGTGCTACAAAAGGCAATTTAGAGTGCATGGGCGACTCCCGCGCTAGCAATCAGCAAGCGCAGCCGCGTTCTAAGGGGAACAAAAGAGGGTGCGGCATTATGGACCATATGGGATTATCAGGCAAGGGCTGTTCCGGCGTGCGGCCGTTCATGCTGTGGCCAACATAGCCATATTATTAAAGCAAGTAATTGAGCAGAACTCTCCTTTTTTATATTATAGGGCGACGCTGGCTATATATATATACGCATGAGCCCACTCCAGCCACACACGTGACCATCTCAGCCACAGTAATATTTAACACATGTAAGTAAAGCGACCGCACAAAGAATTTGCCCACGCGGGCGGATCGAGGTGTAGGGACACATTAGATCTAGGGACTAATAGACTATAGTCCCTACTCAGCCAGGTAGACGCCCTCAGGGAAGCACTACGCATGAGGAGGTGGCCTACACGGTAAATCTAGCCCACAGAGACACACGGGGTTCGACCTCCAATTTCAGCATTTTAAAATACGGAAGTGGGAAGTTGTGAATTGAAAATCCGAATACTAGTATTAAAAAGACTTGCAAAGCATATATATTCGTGGTAATATGGCAGGACTTAAGCTTACAGATTATGTCGTCCCAACAGCAATCACACATCTTAGTATCACGGAGTAGGTGGGCTGCCAATAATAATTATTAGAAACTATTTAAGACACTTCTCGCGAAATTAGCCAAGCTTTACTTGGAATACAATACCCAGGTATACTTACTGGCTTACCGAAACGGCCGGTTCAATGGATTCGTATCAACGGATATAGTGGGCCAGCCTTGGATGCCTCTAGACTAAGAAGCTCTTGTGAGTATCCTTCAGCAAGCGCTATTAAGCTAACGCCACTTAAGGGTAAATATTATCCCACCCTAGTAATTAAAACGCCAGGTGGGTGCTATTAAGGTTTATAAAAGTAATGGGTCTCACAGCGTAGTCCCGGCACCATTGGGAGGACGAAGCATGTTAACGCTACTGTAGGGAAGTGGGAAAGGGTAGACCAAGACGTCGCTATCATAGATTATAGTAGCTTCCAAATTGTAATGTTATAACCCTGTGTTGAGTGCTAGTATCACTATAATAGTTAATACAGCCAAGAGGATGCACGTTCATTTTATTTGTAGAGGTGCCAACAACAGAATTACTCAATTCAACGGTCAAGGGGGCCGACCTTTTACTAAGTACATTAGGTGGGGTTAATGAGGGTGCCAAGTCGTTCCCCGCCCAGCCGAACAACAGCCAGCGCATTAACTAGCTAGCGACGTTAGGTTTAGCGCACGCGTTCGGGCCCTTATCTGGCAGTAGTGCCTTGCGGGTGCATCTCATACAGCAAGGACTTCTCAGCTACAAGAGATCACCGAACACAGTAATTTCGCTAGAGGCATCGATTCATGCGGCCAGCTCTCCATTAAATTACAGGCAACGTATGTATGACCGAAATCATCAAAACATGTCAACACCTGCCAGGCCACTTGTTTCTACAAGCCTTAGATTACACTAAAACGTTTTATCGCGTAGCCTTTCATCCCCATTTCCACATCTTATGAAATTGACCAATCCGGTATAGCGGGCCCAGCGCGATAGAACTCGTCAATGAAAAGCTCAAGTGGCTAAATCTAATTACATTAACACTCCAAACATTATCAAAAATTGCGGGCGTGAACCTAGACGTGAACCTAAAACGTCTAATCAATCAACTATAGACCGGTTTCCCTCTCAACATTTACCACGTTTACACCCTTCGCAAAAGCGCCATTTATGAGGTAATCCTTCTTTTAGTTTATAGTACGCTGGCGCCATTCTTATACCTGCCCACTTCTTAAGCCTATATGCAACTCAATCGATGTACAACCCTTAATGCAGTGAAAAGTTGCCTAGATAGTCATAGTCCTTACACCTCTAATTATACACAACTACGCTATACCTATTACCAGCATATCCTCTTATCTCGATAGGAACCATCCTGCTAAACCAGAGTTCCATTTCGCAATCGTTATTGTTGCATATAAATTCACCCATAACGTGGGTAAGCTATTCCTAATAGACGTCATCATCATTTTCATAGTCGTGGTACCAGGTAGAGGATATTTCTGGAAAGACCACTTCTACAACGTTCTAATGTAGTCCTAGGAACATGAAAAACTCTTTCGTCTCTCAGGCAGGTTCAATCACATCTAAAGAGTCCTCTAGAGAGTCCCCTAAACATTCTCCATAAACTTAAAAATATCTCCTATGCCTTTCTAGGGCTTTATTACTGCCAAGAAAGCAACTACAAGTATGGCAGTAGAAGCCACTCTTATACACATACAAGTTCTATTAGTACTATTCAAGCGCTTTCTTACTACCGAAATAGCGATCACATGGGACACACGAGTTGTCCATCCCTTATACGATTACAGTATTCTGTCCATGCTAGTTCGAGGACAAGCGATAGAGAAAGATAGGCAGAATATGGCTATTAGCAATACCAAGTCTCCTATAGAATTAGATTGCCTTTATATTATGCATTCGAAAAATAGCACCCAGTCCAGGTATGCGGCAACATATGGCGGAGACAATATGCTCATAATTATAGGGAACCAGAGAAACGTGGAACACAACAAGCTTAAAGGGGAAATTAGTCCCCTACGCAAAACAATAGGACCCTCATCTTATCGTGAGCTCATTACCCCGCATAAGGGAATGAGCATTCTACAATCACAACAGTACAAGGAAGGCTATAGATCTTCATTCCTATACACCACTAAAGATACGAGAAAGATAGGTAATAGTAGACAGGTTAAGGCTATTAACGGTACGCGTGTGGAGACCGCAGACAAGGAGGGTCTACATCAAAGTTACAACCCACTCATGGCTGACTAGATCAACTCGGCAACAAGACCTCTAGAGCCAGACGTTGCTGGAGCCTCCTACCTCATATCCAATTTTAATACAACGAAAATTCAGACCACGCCCATACAAGAATCGAAAACATATTATATACAATTATTGGAATCTCAATTTCAGCTTGCTAATCTCCAGAAGCCAGAGAATGTTATCTTGGCATAGGTCAGGCATCCGCCTAGAAGTAGGGAGACTGATCCCGTGCCCACAGGCCCCGCGTGGACCCACTAACTAGATTAAGGCGCAGCCCCTCATCTTCACTATATTTTTTCTTTCCACTTACTTTCCACTTCTATAGCTTTTACCATGACAAAAGCACGTTCAACTGTAGGCTCTCAACCGAATTCTAGCGGTGCTAGCTACAAAACAACCAGCTCTACTACAAATAGTTAGGTAAGAGCGTCCCTCCTTCTATAGCATCATAAAGCGCTAACACGTGTGTTATATTAGGGTAATTATTACTACTCCCGCGACTATGGTACCGGCGCTTCTAATTAGAACTCCTACCACTACTTAAACAGCAATGGGTCATATTATTATAGCAACCCTAATGTGAGCCGTCTTTATTAGACCCAATGTTAGCTGCGCTAATGTGACTAGGGCTCAACTTATTACAACTCAGGAAACGGGCAGAGCAGGTATTCGTCTGGGAAATAGTAGACAGTCCATTATGTAGTAATTAAGCATCAACTACGTACCTTCATACCCAAGTCAATCGTGGTGCAGGCGAATACGTTAAGCTAAAGTACAACCTACTAGCTTAGTAGTCACGCTTTCTTGTCCCATGGCATGACTCGATGAGATACACTATTAAGACAACAGAGCTAAATGTCTAGGTACTTAGGGTTTCCATCAAGCTAACCGTGATTGCTCGACCGGGTTACTCTAGAAAAAGTGGAATATCGAGCCGCAAAAGGTCACGGCTTCACAGCTCAAAGGATTAGGCTATATAGGAATTATATGCCGCGACGATACTTATATATTATTAGCTTGTCTAATACTTTAATACGGGCAAAGGTGGCCTGCAGGTGCTAGACTCAAGCGATAGCCTTCTACTATCTAATCTACTACACGGTCCATTAAGATGCTAAGTCGCATACTAGCGACTCCTTACTTTTATAGGAAGCTTACAGTTATATTATAATACAAATATGTGACTATGCGTAATTTGACAGTAGGCTCCCTAGTAGATCGACCGATCCCTAGAGTTAATTATAGAACGTTTGAGCATGTCACTTACTAGTGGGACCGGAAGAAGAGACCAGTAAATGGGATCCAATTAAGGATAAAAGCCGAACCAGAAACGCCCCCACTAGAAGGTCGTTTGGCGGGATCACAAACAGCGACTAGTAACTATATCTTATTTCGCATCCACGTCTTAGGCCTTATCTTTCAATCTAATTAATTCACTTGTGAGCCTATGAGAGGATAATTATTAAGCCGTCTCGAAACACCGCCACAAGCTCTTCTATAGTAGGTGTCCTTCCTAGCTACTAACTAATGAGTCACCATACAAGGCAGCCAAATGGACAGGTTTACCAGCTACGTTAGGCTCCTAATCAATTATAAATTTGTAGGTGACTTCGTATCTCATAGTGCGTTTAACAGAGAAAATGCGTCCGTGACTACCATATCAAGCTTATAAGATTATTCGCACTAGGATAAATAGCCAGGTAATGTAATTTAATTTACTCGATTATGGTCATCGTAATAGGTCTAACTAGAATTTAACAGGGTAATTACTGGGCTCGTTATAATAGTGGATCGGGTAGATTCTCATATTTATATCAAAATAGGTAAATCCAATTGAAATGCTAAGCCGAAAACTCACTATTATTGATTTTATTCTTAGGGATAGTAGCTTTTATTATACTTTCATAGATGGGAGCATGTAACAGGGGTTGCTTGGCTTTGGGCTAAGCTAACCTTAAATGGTGTTCTGTTAGGAAATGAGGGCTTTAGGAAGTGGTATAGTCGCGTTGGGGGTAATGCGTTAATCAACTACGGTAAGGTTGTGTTGCCAAAACGTCACGAGTAATCTTTCCTGTAAGGAAACTAGATGCAATAACTATATCGTGGATTAACGATAATGGATTACCATAGTAATCCGTCATCTCTATATACTGCTATCTAACCTGGCTCTATTGGCTCTATGGCTCTGTCTTCCACAGATCCACAGATCCATAGATCCAATTACGTAACCTTCTCACGTGTTCATATTATGTTCCGCATTAGAACCGTAAGCGTAATTTACGTTATCATCGTCCCCTTAGTCACTACTATTAACGCTGTCATTGTCGTAATTCTGGTGCGGCGCGGTCGCCGTAACAGAGCACTTACTAGATTAATGGAAAAGGGAATTTTAGATTTATACTAAGGTCTAGAAACCATACTTAAGGACCAAATGGCTCCTAAGACGAGACTAACTAATCCTCATCTTAACCCTAACTATTATGTGGACTGGTATACGTTTGCATATTCTATAACTTTAGCTTATA
>NW_017253376.1:516311-517929 GCF_001642045.1 Paraphaeosphaeria sporulosa | reverse complement strand
AGAGGAAATTATAGCTTAAAATAAGGTTAAGTAGTAGCTTAAGGGGGAAACGCGTTAAGGTAGGGCGTAATTAGGTATAAGTTAGTAGGCTTTAGTGCGCTATAGGCGCTGTAGGGAGACTAGCCATAACTTATAAATATATAAGAAGGATACTAGAGATGCCACTTAATTTAGTATAGTAATTATATTCTATTATTTTATTGTGTTGTTAAGATATACTACTATAGAGGCATAAAAGTCGAGTGGGGTGCATAGCTTACTTGCCTACGTAGCTTGCTTACCGGGTACGTTAAGTACTCTAATAATTAATCACCCAATTAATTAGCTTAGGTAGCGATAACGCACCGAGCTAAGGGGGTATATTAGATATAAGGGCGTGTACTAAGCATCTTACTATTGTTAGATAATGGCCTATAAAGTTACCTTGGTATGGATAGTACTCCGGGCAGGTGGTAGGAATAGCTGGCCATCCGCCCTTGCTATACACCCAGCCCCGAAGTAAGGGATAGTTAATAGAAACCTAATAAAAGCTGGTAGAATACACGTATATAATAATAATTAAATAAAAATATATCTAGGACTAAGAAGCCACGGCTTCCGCAGGAGGATTAGGAGCTTTAGGATTAATAGGCGGCGGGTAAGAACCCTAGTCTAATACTAGGGCACTAGGCATTAAACCGTTCTCTAACTACGCAACATCCTATCCTAGATTTTCCAATCCTTTAAGATGTTCGATTTCCTTAACGAACCTTATTAAGTCCACTAATAATTTATTCTCTCGTTTTTTCAACAATTATTTCTACTTTAATAGACGATTCCTTTTGGCTATTAGACCTCCCCCACTATGGACTAGGCGGCTAACTCTAAGGTCATGTAACTTAGACTATATAGCACTAGGAGCTGGCGGGTAGAGCCTATTAGCAATTTATCTATCCTACACCTAAATGCTACTATCTCTCCACTATTAAAGTTAAGGCTACACTATTCACCCTATACCTCTAATATTCGAATTACTTACCCCTTTTTTTGAGTAGTTTAGTCCTTTACGATAATACTATTTAATAATGGCCTATAACCTCCGCTCAACGGAATCCTATAGTGGGGAATTGGATAACCACGCGCTATTAGATATAGGATCTCCTCATCTAACTTAGTTAGCTCCATCTAATAATTCTTAAGAATAGTCGGGCACTATTTATACTAGTTTACGCCTATTAGGGATGGGGCGCTCTAGAATAGGCTGAGTTATAACCCCAGTATCCAAAGAGGTAAGTTTAAGTGGTAGTATATCGTATTAGTTAGAAATCGCCTAGCAATGGCTTAAGGAATAATAGAATATTATCAAATTATGCCGCATCCGAGACATCTAAGCCAGGTAGGAGTTAGGTGACCCTACTACCTTATTCAAGCCTATAAGAGACGCCATTATTAAGAAAGAAACCTATTATATATCATCATTATAACCACCTTAGAAATAACCGCATAAGTATACTAGAAAGGATAGATATAAGTTTAATTGCTAGAGAGATAACTATAAACTCTATTTCTAGTCCTTAAAGGACTACTTCTCTAATAAAGGACTTAAAGTAAACTACGCCCTCTAGTATATAATAGATGT
>NW_017253376.1:510095-514104 GCF_001642045.1 Paraphaeosphaeria sporulosa | reverse complement strand
AGCCCTCTAGACCTCCTAGACTACCTATAGGGGTGCTAGGAGGAATTAGGGACTACTAACCTTAATTAATAGAAACTTAAGTATATAGGAGCTCTAGATCCAACCTAGGAAGTCTTCTAGGACTTTTTAAAGTCTAAAATGCTAGACGCGTTGGGTTCCCTAGAGGAACGGCGTCAACTGGTATATAATTAGCTCAAGAAGTGCCAGCAGAGGCCTAGTTAGAGCCCTCTAGACCTCCTAGACTACCTACGGGGGTGCTGGGAGGAATTAGGGACTACTAACCTTAATTAATAGAAACTTAAGTATATAGGAGCTCTTGCTCCCTTAATCTACTAAAAATTATAATCTATACCTCTAGAACTCTAGACTTTAATAGTAGATATTAAACTTTAAGCTTTAATAATCTACTAGATGAACCTGGCAATACTGGGACCTTTAGGCCTAAATACTATAAGAGATGGGATAGATAGGAGGCGTAAGACCCACCTAGAGTCTAGGGGGAATAATACCCCCTAGAAACCTACTAGATATTAATGAGGGCGGGGTAATAACTATAAGCATACTAATCTAGCACTATTAGGTATGAAAACTACTAATCAAGATATATCTTATTAGCATTATGGTAAACTAGATTATATTTAGCCTAATTGCCTAACACTTAACAAGCCGCTAGTACCTAGGACTAGAGATGCTTAAGTAGCCAAGGATAAGTGGAATGGGTTAGGAAAAGGGAAGGGATGGAAAGAGTAGTAGCCACCCTTTCCGCCCATATTACTATGGTTGCAAATTATATTAAAGAAGTGCCTAAGGTCCACTAGCTTAGTTCTTTATTTAACTAGCTCTATAATCGCCTAAAGGGGAAACTTACTATAGTAGCCTAGGTCGGCAAAGATAGAGTTGAGGCCTTAGTAGACTTAGCGGCTGACTTTAACCTACTATCACTTAATAAGGTGAGGGAATAGAGTGTTAAGGTTAAACTACTTACCAATTTGCCTATATAAGCTATAAATGGATTAAAACTAAAGATCCATAGCACAGCCATCCTTATGGCAGAATTGGTAGACTCTTATAGAAGGAAATAACTATAAGAAATCCCTTATATAGTTGTAGACCTTACTGGGTATAACATCCTCCTTAGGTTACCCTAGTTTAACGAATATAACCCTAAAATAAACGTGTCTACCTATCGTGTGCTTTTTAGAGGGGCTAAGGCGAAAGTGGCCACTCATTATTAGAAAATCGCAACTAAGGATATAGAATAGTTTAATTACACTATAAGAAGCCCTTATGCCACCATATACGCCTACTCAGTAACGTTAATAGGTGAAATATTAATTTCTAGTATAGAAAGGAATAATAGGGCAATAATGCCTACTTATTATTTCGATCTTGCAGATATGGCCTCTAACAAAGACCATAAGGAACTACTAGGCCATTCTAGGCATAACCTATATATAGATCTAGAAGAAGGTAAATAACCTCTACACTTTCCTATATATAACCTCTTAGTGACTAAACTAGAGATACTAAGGAAGTATATTAAGGAATATTTAGTAAGGGGTTGGATCTACTAATCTAGATCGCCTATAGGAGCCCCAATACTCTTTACTAAGAAAAAAGATGGGGGTCTACGGCTGTGTGTTAATTATTATGGACTAAATAAGATTATTATAAAAAACCATGGCTCTTTACCACTAATCACCGAATCCTTAGATAGATTAAAGTAAGCAAAGATCTTTACTAAGCTTAATCTAAAAGATGCGTATCATAGGGTACGTATTATAGAAGGCGATGAATGGAAGACCACCTTTTATATAAGATACGGCCACTTTAAGTATATAGTAATGCCTTTTGGCCTTATAAACGCACTAGCTTAGTTCTAGGGCTTAATTGCCCATACCCTAGCGGGACTCATTAATGTAACCTATATTATCTATCTTAACGATATACTAATCTTCTCTAACACTAAGGAAGAGTATAAGGAATACGTAAGAGAGATTTTAGAGAGATTACGCAAAGCGAGGCTCTTTATTAACCCAAAGAAATGCAAGTGGCACACTAAGACTATAGAGTACCTTAGGTTTATTATCTCTCTAGAAGGACTCACTATTAATCCTAAAAGGGTCCAAGTAATATAATCTTGGCCAAAACCAACTTATGTGTATGATATTCGCGTATTTATTAGTTTTATAAACTACTATTAGCGTTTTATCGCTAATTTCTCCCGCTTAGCGCTACCTCTTACCATTTTAATAAAGAAAGCGCCAGACAGTGCTAGGTAAGGGCCAGCCATAAGAAGGGAGGAGAGCGTACCCCTAAATATAGGATAGGAAGGTAAGAAGTCCTTCCAGGCGCTTAAAGATACTTTTTTGGAGGTGCCTATACTAGCACACTTTAAACTAGGTCGACGAACTCGTCTTAAGACTAACGCCTTAGGAGGGGCAATTAGTGCCATTTGCAGCCAACTTATGCTAAATAAGGGCAAAAATAGCTTATAGCGACCAATTAACTTCTTTTTAAGGAAATTAAATACTACGTAGTATAACTATAATATACATAATAAGGAACTCCTTATAATTATAGAATTAGTTAAACACTAGTGCCAGTACCTCTAGGGTTAGCACTTTAAGGTCCTAATAGACCACTATAACCTTTAGTAGTTTATGGAGACAAAGACGCTTATGGCGTATTACGTTTAGTTATACCTAACCCTTAGTAAGTATGACTTTATTATAACTTACTAGATAGGGTCTATAAATCTAATAGATGGCCTATTACGGCGTCTAGATTACATGCTTAAGAGCAAGGAGCCTAAGTAAAGGAATTATACGGCTTTTGTAAAGCCCCTAGCTAATATCTTCTTAGATAGGTAGGGAAGTGAGGCTTAGATCTCTATAGTAACCACCCGTTTCCATCGTAATAAGAAAGGGGATAGGAAGCTAAGGATAGAGGTGCTAAACTTTAAAGAGTTGGATAGGGGTTCCCTAGGCACTAACATTCCTTTTAAGGAATGGGAAGCCATTAAACCAGAAGACTCCAACTTATTGGACGATAAAGTAGACGATTTAGTGCAATCTAGTCCAAATAGGCCTGGCTTGGGACGAACTAACCCTAGATGGGTCGAATCTCCCTTGGAGCGTATACAGGCTATTAAGAGTTGCCATAATAGGCCTCTCTCTAGACATTTTAGTGTATCTCGTACGCTTAAGCGTGTCTAAAGGAAGTTTGTCTAGACTGGCATAAATAAAGACGTTTCTAACTATATCTATAACTATAAGCGCTGTTAGCGTGTAAATTATAAGAGATATAGATTGTATAGTCTCTTACAACAACTTCTAGTCCTAGATTATCCATAGTAGTATATAATGATGGACTTTATTATAGACCTACCTCTAAGTGCCTTTATGGGACTAACATATAACGCTATTCTAGTAATTATAGATTAATTCTCTAAGATGGCGCATTATATACCAGCCTAGATGGATGGGGATGGTAGTGACCTAGCTTAGGCTTAGATTCGTGAAGTTGTTCGACTTCATGGTAATCTAGAGAGTATTCTCTTGGATAGAGGGCCTATAATGAGAGTAAAATACTAGGATACCTTTTACCACTATCTAAACTTAAGAAGAGTATTGACCTCTACTTTCCACCCTTAGATAGATGGGTAGACAGAGCATTAAAATTAGACCCTAGAGTAGTACCTCCACATCTTTTACTCCCTAGAGTAGGATAATTAGGCAATATAGATCTCATTAGTAGAGTATACTTATAATAATAGTAGGCACTCCGTAACTAGGTATACCCCATACTAGGTCTGCTTTAGCTATAACCCATCCGAACCAACCTGGCCTAATTAGCCACTAGGCGGTGGGGAGAGTCTAGAAGGATTTAAAATAGCTACTAAGTTACTTAAAATACGCGCGAACGCGCGTAAAAAGCTATAGGTGGTATAAAGATACTAAGAAACCCTAGCTAATAAGAAAAGACTCCCCTTAGAGCTTAAATTAGG
>NW_017253376.1:506972-509215 GCF_001642045.1 Paraphaeosphaeria sporulosa | reverse complement strand
ATATACTACCATTTCTTACTAGAAGCTACTAATTATCGCCATCTCACACTAATTAGGCACTAGTTGTGCCGTAGACCGCCTAAACCCTATTATAGGGGAAGAGTTAGAGCCATTAAGTATAACTAGTATTAGTCTTATATATTCTAGACTTAGAGCGACGCTTAGTATAGTATTAGGTATTAAAGTGCTTAACCTTATCTAACTCTAAGCTAAATGGGCTAATGGTAGCCATCTAAGTACTAGAGAGAGCATTATGGGAACACTTATTACTAGCTAGAGTTAGAGAAGCCGGATTATTAGAAGTAGAGGTAGAAGTAGTTAGAGAGGTAATATTAATATAAGCCAGGACCTTAGCCTACTCCTTAGCACGCTTTTAGTTCTATTTAGTAGCAAAACTAGTTACTATAGTGCCATAGGGATAACTATACTTCTTTTATACTAGTTAGGTACTAATTCTACTAAATAGCACCTAGGGATACCACTTACCACCATTTAGGCCTTAGAAGGGCTAATACTATCCTTATTAGACTCATCCTTAGCTTTATTAAGCTTTCGCTTCTTCTTAAGGGTAGCCTTAGACTGGCTGTGACCCTAGATAAGTATACTAGACTTAGTAGTATCTTTAGTCTAATAAATGGCCCTATTATGGGCTTAAGTGACCTCCTAGTATCCTTTATTGCCACTAGAGCTAATTAGTGCCAAGTCATGCTAAATGGTTCCTAATAATACACTTACGTACCCAACTCTACTAGAATACGCTTAGCAAGACGCTTCACCTCCTTATTAGCCTTATTATGGTCCTTATTAAATGAAGCGCGCTCTTTAGCCTCATTAAAGGGCGGAACCTTAATAGGAGCCCTTATAAGGCAAAACTCACTAGGTTAAAGTCTAGTTAGGGCTATAATATACTTAGGGTCCACCAATTAGGTATCATAGGTCCGCTTGGCCGCATTATAGAATATAACTCGCTTTTTATGGGTAGTCTTATACATTTAAAGGTGAACTTCCTTAGTAATATCCACTATAGTGGTAACAGCGTCTTTAAGAGCTATAAGGCGCTTCTAAAGGACGAAAGTAGGCTATTTATACTAGTTAGTACCAGATTAGTACTAATTGTGCACTATTATGCTAAAGAATACCATTTAATACTTACTATAAAGCAAGGACGACCCTCAACTAAACAAAGGAGATAAAGGTGGTAAGGAAGGCCCTTATAGACTAACAAATCCTATTTATTATCTATAGGATCTATCTTACATACATTATCCGCATCCTTAACTCTATGCTTAGCATAGAGGAGAAGATAGGATAGGTAGGGAAAGGTGGTCTAAAGTCTATACTTCTTAGTAGACTTAATACGAAACTTCACTAAGGTATTAAGCTTTAGAGGCATAGTGGTTAATTTATACTAGATATTACTAAGTGGTACCAAATGGAGCTAGAAAGAGCTAATAGTAAGGTTATAGTACTAAAAATAAACTAGATATACTGAGAAAAGATAGAATATGCCAATTAGGTGCAAAAGCTACTAGTTAGTGCCTAATAGGGGAAGAAGTTACCTATATGTGACTATTTAGTATGGTTAGCAACTCTTTCTACTAAATTCTACCACATAGGGCCAGATTGCGCCAGTTAACAAGGCGATTAGAATTATGGAAATACTCACCTCCACCAAGGATGGGAAAAGTAATGGAGTGAAGAATAGGTAGGAGGGTCTAATTAGGTGGGGTATATCTTTTAGACGCTAAGGCACTAAACTATTAGTATATTATGTAACTAGACTAGTGCGTTATGTGATAGCTGCTACCTAATTAGGCTAAAATATGCGTATTTGCGCCCTGCCGCCTCTTATTCCACCTAATTACGACTGGATCTAAGCCGGTAGATCGTAGGCCATTATCTTACTATTGCCTCTAGAGTAGGGCTCTTAAGAACTCACCCGACTTAATTAGGACAACTCGGCGCAAAATGGCATAAAATGGCCAAACCCACTAATACATGACACGAATAACGCCCATATTGAATACTAGCACTATCTACGGTACCATTGCTTGCAGAGAATCTACTCTCGGGGCGAGAGTGTCCTTTTAAGGGGGATAATGTCAGACCTCCCCCACCATGGACTAGGCGGCTCACCCTAAGGTCATGTGACTTGGACTATATAGCACTAGGAGCTGGCGGGTAGAGCCCGTCAGCGATTCGTCTATCCTACACCTAAATGCTACTATCTCTCCACTGTTGAA
>NW_017253376.1:502295-505177 GCF_001642045.1 Paraphaeosphaeria sporulosa | reverse complement strand
CGTAACTAAATGTAATTATAAAGGACTTTCTAGTAGCCGTTAATAAAGTGGCACCCGTATAGGCTATGGCCTTCCAAGACTATAGTAGATACGCCGCCGGCATAACTAGAAAGGAGATAATGAAACGGTTCTAAGAATACATGATGGCCAATTATCTAAGTATGAAAGGGAAGCATAAAGCAGCCTTCATAACTATAGATTAATCTAGTAGCAATCCATATAGAAGCTTTCTCGCTAATAGTAGTGAAACCACTTAAGGGTAATAATAGGGACGCCTCTTATACTAAACACGCGCTATCTAATAAGGGATATCCCTTAAAATGAAAGAGAGCGCAACTATATAGGGCCTCTTAGCCATCTTATAATAAGCCTTCCAATACCACAGGCCCATGCCTAGTGTGTGAACAAGGCCATATAGCCAAAGATTACTACTACCTTTATAAGGATATAGCACCTGCATGGTAAAAGCCTAGACTAGCTATTAGTAAGCTAATTAAGCTTAAATATAAGCATAATAGCGCGTTTTAAGGGCTAATTTAAGGTTAAAGTAGATCATGAACATAAACACCTTATATTAAATAGTCCCATATACCAACGCCGACCCGATTAATAGAGGTAAGCAATAAGTGACTAGATGGTCATAAAATCTATACTATAACCATAAGTATAAGTTTTAACACTACTAACATACCCAGTAAGCAAGCTACGTAGGCAAGCGAGCTACGTACCCCACTTAACTTTCATACCTCTATAGTGGTATATCTTAACAATATAATAAGATAATAGAATATAATTACTATACTAAATTAAGTAGCATTTCTAGTGTCCTTCTTACATATTTATAAGTTATAGCCAGTCTCCCTATAGCGCCTACAGCACGCTAAAGCCTACTAACTTATACCTAATCGTGCCCTACCTTAACATGTTTCCCCCTCAAGCTACTACTTAACCTTATTTTAAGCTATAATTTCCTCTACCTCTACCTTTAATAGGGTACCTCACTACTAGATATGCTTCTTTTTACGCCTTCTACGCGTTATAGTAGTCTCATTTACTTTCTTAAGACTCTTAATCTAATTGCGCATTAATGCTATTTCGTGTATTACCATTATAGAGCCTTTCTTAAGCTGATTAAGTCTCTTAATAATAGATGTAGGTAATAAGCTTCTATGCCTCTATATCCTATCGTGTATTAATATTAATTAAGCCTCTAGCTTACGCGCGTTACTTAGTGTTTACGCTTCCTAGAGGGTAGTCTCTAGTATAGGCGGCGTTGGTGTATAAAGCTTTATATTAAGCTTTGCTATTACCCTATTAGGATTATATGGTACTAGGCCAGTGCCTTAAAAGCTTGCGCAGATATTCTTCTTTATAATAGACTACTTATAGGCTATATAGAAGGCTAGTAGGAACTCTAGCTTCATGATATAGTTAATATAATCGCGAATTAGGCCCTTAATCTAGCGGCTATATGCGCGCTTTAACGGCGAGAAGTAGCCAACATTAAGTGGCTATAGGAGGTGCGATGAATGTAATGGCATATAGAGAGTATAGATATTATTCTCCTTATAAAGTGCTTAAAATTTAAGTGAGTTATAACTCTTATAGCCATTAAGTATAAGTAGCTAGTATGCGCCTACTCTACGCTCTACTATATACTTAATAAAGTGCCTTAGCCACTCTACTCTAAGCTTATTTATTATCTAGCCATTATCGCTAATAGCGAAAGCCTAGTCGTGTAGTATCTTATTATCCTTATACTAGGTAGAGAGGTGATACTAACCAGCAAAGATAATAAAGGGTGGGATAGCCTAGCCAGTGGCGTTAATTCCATAAATTGTAGTAACCTACTCACGATCACCTAGCTATATTGCTTTTAGCCTACCTCGTCGTTCTAAGCCTATAACAATAAGCTGAGCTAATATCCTACCCATTATAAAGCCAGTCTTATCAAAGTTATAGGTATCTTTATTATAGATCCTATAGGTAGCTTTTATGCGTGCTATAAGGTTAAACCATACCCTAATTACCTTAGGATCCTCATATAGAGCTCTCTATCGATTATATGGTTGATTAAAACGTGTGGTAAGGCTTTCTATCCACTTAATAAAGTTGTATAGCCACTTCTCGCCTACCTAGCTAGCGCCATGCTTAGTGAGTAGTCTATTCGCCATATCTTAAACAGCACCTAGGGTTGGTGAAAACCCTCGCGAATCTAGGTCAAGGATATGCCTAGTAATCACCTCCTCTTCTAGCTTATTGAGCTTCTTTAAATTAGGCTTAGAATTGCGTCGTGGGAGTACTCCAGCGCGTCGGCCATAGAGCATACTTTTAGGGATTTTATATATTATTATAGCGCGTCTTCCACTTTAAACCTAGTTTTAATTAATTACTAAAATAGCTAGAGATATATCGCCTTCGTTATAGGGCGATTATAAAGTAGTTGGTTGAGCCATTATAATTAAAAGGTAATATAACGCGAAAAGTTAGTAGGGTACATAGCTCACTTACCTACACAGCTCACTTACCGGGTACGTTATATAATCTAATCTAAACACGTACCCACTCCGTAATTTAGTGATCCTCGACTTAGGCACAACTTACCATATCTTTAATAATATTAATTAATTTGTTGCACTAAGGCCACTAAGGCCAGGCGACTTCATATGGGCTAGGAATACGTAAGTTTAGATATAAGGATACGGTAGCATCCATATACGTTTAAAGAGCACGCGTGGCAATAGTATAATTAGGCTAGATAATATGGCATACTACCCTAATTTACTCTATAACCTAGTGTCGTTTCGCCTACTTAGACGTTAAGGACTATGGTAGGATACTAAGTTAGAGCCCATAGCAATTAAACGAGTAGATAATATAGT
>NW_017253376.1:498121-500449 GCF_001642045.1 Paraphaeosphaeria sporulosa | reverse complement strand
AGGTAACTAATAAAGAATAGATAGTATTCACTAATATTAAGAAGCTTAAGATCGAAGATTAGGACTAACTAGATTCACCTAACTCACGACTATACGAAGACCCAAATAAAGACTCGGACGTATACCTTAGCGCAGAGGAAGAGCTAGACATAAAAGAGATTATATAATCTCCTACTTCTTACCCTTAAGGCCGACACCTTAAGAATAACCTAACAACACCCAACTATACACTAGAACCCGGATTAAGCAATAATACGCCAAACGTATGGGAATTTCTAGAACCTAACTAACCTCGAGACGGCGACCTTGCCTATAGGGTAGTGATACACTTGGATGGATATGTCCAACCCATCACGTTCGAACCATAAGGAGGAGCCAAGGTCTCAAAGGAACAACGGGACTGGGCAGAGACAATATATAAGAACTGGCCCACGTATAAGGTTTACAAGAATAAGGAAGCAAACTACGCACTATAGTACAACCTAGACTACTAAAATCCCACGCACGTATCCATTAGATAGATAGAGTGTAGAGAGGACACGTGCTGGATACACTACTAAGTAAAAGAAGAAAATAATAAACAACCAAAGCACATACAATGTTATAGATGGGAATGGTTTAACTACCCCATTATAGGATGTAATAAACATCTATAGGACAAGCGCGAATAATAATGATTTCCTCACTATAACGCTGCTATAAACCAAGCATGCTTAATGCTAGTAAATAAATAATACACACAACCTTACTAGTATATATATTTACACCCCGACTATATCACACATATAGAATAGAAATATATAAATAGATTTAAAGACTTACCCAAGTGACGGATCACCTTTATGGAATTTAAACTAGTATGAGAAGACGGTGAAGCACTATAGAGTAGGGAAAAGTATCCTAACTGGGTGGAAATAGATAGCGATAAGGAACGATACCTGAAGCGTCAACAGAAGAAGAAGGCAAGGACAAACAACTACCTCACCCCAGAAGCATACAATAACCACGATATGTCTTTTTTAGACCTAGGCTCTAGTAGGAAGACGCCTTCGCAGAATTAAATACCACCTATAGTATGGCATTAATTAAGCTACTAGTACAGCTTAAAGGAATACGGGTGAAAGCTCTTATAGACTTAGGGGTAGGGAAAAACTTTATATCACATAAGGCAGCAAGGAAAGCCGGACTTACCATACTAGATAAAGAAGAACCCTACACAATCCATATCGTAAATGGAACCCCAATGCCTAAGACGCCTCAAATAACTTAAGAGGTCACAACAATACTCAACGTCTAAGGATATAGGGAAAGGATTACCCTTAATGTCTTTAAAGGATCCACACATAAACTTGTGTTAGGGATACCTTGGTTAAGGATACATAACCCGCACATCGACTAGGGTTCGAAAATAATATCCTTTAAACGCTACAACTATGCAATGCAAGCTAAGCCTACACATTAAACAAAACCAATGGTAGATAAGGGAGTCATCAACAACATGATACCACGACATAAAGTCAAAAACTTGGACCAACCCTTAGCAAATAATGGCAAGAAATAGGCCATAATATATAAGAAGGAGGACAGTAGTACACCCCTTAAGTTACTAAAATAGTATAAGAAATGGACACACATATTTATAGAAAAGGAAGGAAAAGTAAACCTACTAGAACATCAACCTTAGGATCATACAATTAACTTGGATGAAGGGAAAACACCACCTTTTGGACCACTATACCCCAAGTCAGGAGAAGAACTCCAGAAAGAACACGATTTTATAAAAACGAACCTCACAAAGGGCTATATATGACCATTAAAGTCACTAGCAGCCAGCCCCTTCATATTTGTCAAGAAAAAGGATGGATCGGATAGACCATGCATTAATTATAGAAGACTCAACGACATAATAATTAAAAACCGATATCCATTACCCAATATATTAGAACTTAGAGACAGACTCTCTCGAGTAAAACTCTTCACTATAATGGACCTACGAGACGGATACCACCTCATTAGGATAAAGAAAGGAGAAGAATGGAAAACAGCATTTAGATTACGCTATAGACTATTTAAATACGTAGTTATGCCTTTCGGACTTATAGGTGCACCAGCAACATTCATGGCACTTATTAATAATATATTACGCGAACATTTAGACATATTCGTTATCGCGTATATGGATGATATTCTCATCTATTTAGAGAACGAATCTAACCATATTAAGCATGTACAAATGGTACTTAAGGCTTTGGACAAGACACACCTACGAATTAAACTTAAGAAATGCCAATTTCATGTTAAATGACTCGAATTCCTAGGACACATTAT
>NW_017253376.1:494616-497072 GCF_001642045.1 Paraphaeosphaeria sporulosa | reverse complement strand
GATATAATATTATAGTATACTAAAGATAATTATAAGTAATAGAGATAAACTCTTTATATTAAACTTCTAGACCACGTTTACAGCACTTATTAGAATAAAATAAAAACTATTAATAGCCTATCATCTATAGACGGACGGAAAAACAGAAAGAATGAACTAGACTATAGAAACGTATCTCCGAATATACTACAATAATTAGAAAAATAACTAGGTTTCACTACTACCTATGGCACAACTCGCGTATAATAATAAGATATTAATAACAATAAAACATACACCATACTACGCAAATCACGGATAACATCCACATCTCTTTAATCAAACACTTCCTACGAATGTTAAAGCAAAAGAAGCCATAGATATGGCAGAAAATATGAAATAGATACACGAACAACTCCAAGAGAATCTCAAGAAAGCTTAATAGCAAGCAATTTCCTATATAAACCGAAAACGTAAAACGGCACCTCAGCTAAAGAAGGGGGATAAAGCATATCTACTTACAAAGAATCTTCGTACTTAGAAGAGAAAATATAAGAAACTAGATTATATTAAGGTCGGACCATTTTACATTTCCGAACAAATATCGCCAGTAAACTACAAGTTGGAAATACCACCAGATGCAAAGATACACCCGGTATTCCACGTATCATTATTGGAACTAGTGGATCCAGATACACCAGTTGAAACTACCTTCTATTACCAGCCAGAGGAAGAAATAGAATTCGAAGTGAAACGAATCCTACAAATACGCAATCCATTCATGGACAAAGAAGAATATCTTATTAAATGGAAAGGATACCCACTAAGCGAAAATACATAGGAACCAAAGGGAAACCTCTCTAATTATCAGCAACGCATATAAGAATTCTTCTCAAGAATGTTACCACTCTAGCAGCAAAGATTATAACATACCTAGGATGGTAACGGGCCAGAAGCATCCCAAAACCCATTAGGGAGACCTTTAAAAGCACCCCAGGTGGCAGGAGATAGGGAAGGACCCAAGGGAACCTCTTCTAAGGACAAAAGGAAGCTAGGGGCCTCTTATAATTCGGCTTCCTTAATACTCTGCTCCTCTACAGCAATTACTTCTTCAGTACGCTTATCTAACAAATCTATCTACTAACGTAATTAATCTTCGCGCGTGCGCGTAACACGTAACTCTTCCAACACCTTTTTATAGGCCTTAAACGCAACTTCCTACGTTTCTCTTAATTCTTTTATTTTCATACGCAACTTCTCTTTCTCAGTAAGTAGTCGCTTAAATTCGGATTCCAAAACTCATACATCATATTACTAACCACGACGAACGCATTCGCCACACTTCCTAGAACGAATGTAGACCTTATAGACACGGCTGTATTTAACACAGGTCGAATATTTCTTCACCATGGCTTCGCCAAAAGAGTCAATAAAGTTAGATAAGAGATGACGACGGGAGGTGCTAGAAGCGGGTTGTTTAGGTATAATGCGAGACTAGGCGGACGCTACTTATGACGCGGGGCCCACTCCGGTTATATCTAGGCACGAGACTAGGTCACATAATCTAAGGGCAGATCTGAGGAAGAGAGGGGGTGATGTTAGGATTCGAGATAAACAGTCATCCGGACCACACATATAATTAGGTAAAGTAACCAGGACATAGGTATAACCATAGTCACGTAACTTAATCAGAGTGATTAGTGCGCCAAGCCCACTAATCACACTAAGCAACTCGTATACTAATCACTAAGCACGACTTAATTACCATGATCAGTTCAACTAAGTAACTAATCAGGCTTAGTATATAGGAACGTGGGTATAAACCCTTATACTCGTGTTTAACCTATTTATTAATCTATCGTTTGGATTATACTTAGGCTATATTATTAACTCATTATATCCTCCTCCGATACTATCGTCTCGATAAAACCCCTTCCCTTCCCTCAGTTGTCTTGCCCGAGAACCAACCCTAACCCTTTAGGACTAGCTACCCTTCTGGATTTAACACTTTATAGTTAAGGTAGACGTTGAACGCTAATATATAAGTAAAGGCATTAAAATCGAGCCCTTGGCACCTAATATATAGGCCTAGAATGGAGGAGCTAAGCGCTTAGGGGGTATAATTAAGGAGAAAGCCTACGCAATGCGCCTTAACGCCAACCTACTATAGGACCTTTGGCTAGAAATTACACGAGCTGTAGTGTATCTATATAATTGCACTCCAAATTATAAGAACTAATAGTATATACTATACGAGAAGTTCTTTACTATAGTCTCTCTCATTAATGGGATTATATCTTAACTAAAGAAACCGGCCCTAGGGCATCTTAAAGCGTATAGAAGTAAAGCATTTACTATAACTAATAATACCTAGCGTGGTAAGAGCAAGCTCCAGCGACTAGATCCAAAGGCATGAATTAGATATCTCATTAGCTATTAATCTATAAACATATGGCGCATATGGATCCCATCACTAT